>NC_057800.1:679402811-679412233 GCF_018294505.1 Triticum aestivum | reverse complement strand
GGCGAAGTGGGCGCGCGCCCACGTGGCGGCGCCTGAGTGGCGGAGGGGGGCGGCGGCGGACGCGTCCGGCGCTGGGGCGGACGTGTCCGTCGGCGGCGGAGGATGTTTTTTTTTAGGGTTTCGGGGAGAGGGAGAGATCCGAAAACGGAGGGGTGTATATATAGGCATAGAGGGAGCTAGGAGAGTCCAAATGAGGTGCGGTTTTCGCCCACACGATCGTGATCGAACGCTCTAGGACATGGAGCAGAGTTTGGTGGGTTTTGGGCCAAATTTGGAGGGTGTTGGGCTGCAACACACACGAGGCCTTTTCGGTCCCTCGGTTAACCGTTGGAGTATCAAACGAAGTCCAAATGATACGAAACTTGACAGGCGGTCTACCGGTAGTAAACCAAGGCCGCTTGGCAAGTCTCGGTCCAACCCGGAAATGTTTAATCCCCACACACGAAAGAAAGCTAGAAATGACCACCGGAGGAGAACGAAGCGCCGGAATGCAAAACGGACAACGGGGCAAATGATCGAATGCATGAGATGAACATGTATGCAAACGCAATGCACGAGATGACATGGTATGAGATGCATGAAAACGAAAACAACACACGGAGACAAAGACCCAAACCCGAGAAATAAATATAACTTAGCGCCAGGGACGACAAGAGTTGGATACAAATATGGAAAGTATATCTGGGGCGTTACAACACTCCACCACTACGAAAAGATCTCGTCCCGAGATCTAGGACTAAAAGAACTCCGGGTACTCAGAACGGAGGTGATCCTCGCGTTCCCAGGTAGCTTCACGGTCGGAATGGTGTGACCACTTGACTTTGAGAAATTTGATTGACTTGTTGCGAGTCTTGCGTTCAGTCTCTTGAAGAATAGCAACTGGGTGCTCACGATAGGAGAGATCTTCTTGGAGCTCAATGTCCTCGAAGTTGACGGTGCGGTCAGGAGTCTTGAAGCACTTTCGAAGCTGAGAGACATGGAACACATCATGAACATTTGCAAAGTTTGAAGGAAGCTCGAGTTGATAGGTGAGGTCGCCTCTCTTGCTGACAATCTTGAAAGGTCCCACGTATCTGGGGGCAAGCTTCCCTTTGATACCGAAGCGACGAGTACCTTTCATGGGAGAGACGCGGAGGTAAACATGATCCCCGATCTCGAAAGCCAGATCACGGTGCTTACTATCATAGTAGCTCTTCTGGCGGGACTGGGCTGCTTTGAGGTTATCACGAATGACTTTGCACATTTCTTCTGCTTCTGTGATTAAGTCATTACCCAGCAGCTGACGTTCACCGGTTTCAGACCAGTTGAGAGGGGTACGGCACTTCCTGCCATACAGAATTTCAAAGGGGGCCTTGCCCGAACTTGCTTGAAAGCTGTTGTTGTATGAGAATTCAGCATAAGGAAGACAATCCTCCCACTTCATGCCGAAAGAGATTACACAAGCCCTGAGCATATCTTCAAGAATTTGGTTGACACGCTCGACTTGACCGCTTGTTTGAGGATGGAAAGCTGTGCTGAAGCGGATGTTGGTGCCCATGGCCTTCTGAAAAGAATCCCAAAACTTGGAGGTAAAGATGCTGCCACGGTCTGAAGATATCACTTGAGGAATACCGTGCAGAGAGACAATGCGAGAGGAATAGAGTTCCGCCAATTGAGCTGCAGTGATTGACTCTTTGATAGGCAGAAAGTGAGCCACTTTGGTGAGCTTGTCGATGACAACGAAGATAGCATCATTGCCACGCTTGGACTTTGGAAACCCAGTCACGAAGTCCATTTCAATGTGGTCAAACTTCCATTCTGGAATGGCAAGAGGTTGCAGGAGACCTGCTGGCCTTTGGTGTTCTGCCTTCACTCTTCTGCAGACATCACACTCGTTCACGAATTGAGCGATTTCACCCTTCATTCGAGTCCACCAATAAGTTTGCTTGAGGTCCTGATACATCTTCGTACTACCAGGGTGGATGGAGAGGAGAGAGTTGTGAGCCTCGTTCATGATCACCTTACGGAGTTCACCTTTGGGCACAACAATTCGATCCTCGAAGAAGAGAGCGTCCTTGTCATCAAGTCGGTAGCACTTGTACTTGGACTGACTCTTTGCAATACCAATCTTCACCTTCTTCACCATAGCATCAAGAAGTTGGGCCTGGCGAATCTGGTCTTCTAAGGTAGGAGAGACTTGAAGGTTGGCGAGGAAACCTTGAGGAACAACTTGCAGATTAAGTTTGCGGAAAGCTTCACAAAGCTCGGGTTGATAAGGCTTGAGAATCAGACTGTTGCAATATGCTTTTCTGCTCAAAGCGTCAGCAATCACATTAGCCTTGCCTGGAGTATACTCGATACTCGGATTGTACTCTTGAATCATTTCGACCCATCGAGTCTGCCTGAGGTTGAGATTAGGCTGGGTGAAGATGTACTTGAGACTCTTGTGATCAGTGAAAATATCCACTTTCCTTCCCAATAGAAGATGTCTCCAAGTCAACAAAGCATGCACAACTGCCGCCAACTCGAGATCATGAGTGGGGTAGTTCTTCTCATTAGGTTTCAACTGGCGAGAGGTATAAGCAACAACTTTCTTCTCTTGCATCAGTACAGCACCGAGACCTTGGAGAGAGGCATCACAAAAAATCTCGTACGGCTTGGTTTCATCAGGCGGAGTCAGAACTGGAGCAGTGATCAATTTCTCTTTCAAAGTGTTGAAAGCAATATCACACTCCGGAGACCAAACGTACTTGACGTGCTTCTGAAGAAGATTTGAGAGAGGCTTGGCGATCTTAGAAAAGTTTTCAACGAATCTTCTGCAATAGCTTGCGAGACCGAGAAAACTGCGGAGTTGCTTTACATTCTGAGGAGGTTCCCAATTCACAATTGCAGACACCTTCTCAGGATTCACGGAAATGCCCTTGGCAGAGATGATATGACCAAGATAAAGAACTTCATCGAGCCAAAATTCACACTTGGAGAACTTGGCGTAGAACTGATGTTCTCTGAGCTTGTCAAGAACCAAACGCAAGTGCTTGGCATGATCTTCCTTCTTCTTCGAGAAAACCAGAATGTCGTCGAGATAGACCAAAACGAATTCATTGGTGTAGGGGTTGAAGATGAAGTTCATCATACGAGAGAACGTCGGAGGAGCGTTGGCGAGGCCAAAAGACATGACGGTGTATTCATATGAACCAAAGCTTGTTCTGAACGCCGTCTTGGGAATATCTTGCTCACGAATACGAATCTGATGATAACCCATACGGAGATCAAGCTTGGAGAATACTTGAGCACCCTTGAGTTGTTCGAACAGCTCATTGATGTTGGGAAGTGGGTATTTGTTCTTTATGGTCTTCTTGTTTACTGGACGGTAATCAACACAAAGTCGACTCGATCCATCCTTCTTCTTCACAAAAAGAACACCACAACCCCACGGAGAAGTACTAGGCCGAATGAGACCCAATCTTTCTTGCTCATCGAGTTGTTTCTTCAACTCCTTCAACTCTTCGGGGCCGAGCTTGTAAGGACGTTTGCACACAGGTTCCGTACCGGGCTCAAGTTCAATAACAAATTCAACTGGCCGGTGCGGAGGCATTCCTGGGAGCTCTTCTGGAAAGACGTCTTGATACTCACAAACAACCGGAATCTGCGAAATAGCATCCAATTCACCCTTCTCATTGAGAGAAAACAACCGGATGGTATTATCCCGAGCGGCAAAGACAATAACATCCTCAGACGAATGAGTCAGTTGAATCTGCCTGGCTGCACAATCAAGCTGAGCTCTATGCTTAGAGAGCCAGTCCATCCCGAGAATAAGATCGATATCCGAGTTGCCAAGAACCGTAGGAGAAGCCAAGAACTTGTAGTCACCCAGAGTGATAGAAACATCCGGAACGATGGAGTTAGCCTGCATGCGCTTACCGGGAGAGACAACTGCTAAAGGACTAGGCAAAATTTGTGAAGGCAACCCATGCTTAGATGAAAATGGTCTTGAGATGAAACAATGCGATGCACCCGTGTCAAAAAGAACATTTGCAGGAATATCATTAACAGGAAGGTTACCCATGATCACATCTGACGAGTCCTCTGCCTGAGCTGCATTCATCAAGTTGACCTTGGCGGACTTGGGGTTATGCTTGACCACCGCTGTACTTGCCGATCTGACAGGAGGAGGAGGAGGAAGACGCCTCTGGTTGGTACACTTGTTGGCATAGTGACCCTTCTGTTGGCACTTGTTGCACG
This sequence comes from Triticum aestivum, assembly GCF_018294505.1. Lineage (NCBI taxonomy): Eukaryota > Viridiplantae > Streptophyta > Magnoliopsida > Poales > Poaceae > Triticum > Triticum aestivum. The sequence continues at coordinate 679,408,012 of NC_057800.1, read as the reverse complement.
TGACCTCTGAAAGCGGACGGTGATACGAAGCACTCGATCTTGGAGCTTGAGACGAAGCCTTGTTCTGAAAGCCTGGGTTGGGTGGGTGGGAGAAACCACTGCCACCTTTACTCTTCTGCTGATACGGCTGACGGAACGGAGGAGGAGGAAGCCAATACTTCTGCTGCTTGACCACTTGAGTAGAGGAAGACGGAGTAGCATCTCTGGCACGCTTCCTGGAAGCATCACATCTCATCTGCGCAGCCTCTTGCTTCAGTGCCATATTGTAGAACTCATCGTATCTCAACGGCTCAAAGAGGACAAGAGCGAGCTGAATTTCCTCACGAAGACCACCCCTGAACTGATAGATCATACTCTTCTCATCAGGAACATCCTGCTTGGCAAAACGGGCGAGCTTCTGGAACAACTTGTTGTAGTCATAGACAGACAAAGAGCCTTGCTTCAGATTGCGGAATTCCTGACGCTTACCCTCAACCACACTTTGAGGGATGTGATGAGCGCGGAAATCTTGACGGAACTCGTCCCAAGTGATCAGACGTCCACCTCTGGAATCCTTGTACTGCTGGAACCACTCTGCAGCCTGATCTTTGAGCTGGAAAGAAGCGAACTTGACGAAATCTTCAGGCCTGACGTTGCTGCATTCAAAATGCTTGCCCAGATCCACTAGCCAATCGTCAGCATCGGTAGCCTCAACACAACTTCTGAACGTCTTTGGGCCATTAGCAAGGAACTGGTTCAGAGTAGCAAAGTGGTGCTGATTATGGCCTTGATTCCCTTGACTGCCTTGATTGCGCTCTTGAAGGATTTGCATGATCAACTGTGTGTTTGCATTAGTAGCGGCCATCACAGCTTGCCATGCTTCCGGAGGAGGCGGAGGTGGAGGCGGATCAGGATTCGGAGTCGTGCGCGTTGGAGGAGCCATCCTGAAGAGGTTGACCACCATTAGCACATAGATAGACAACAATATAGAAGGTGAATCCAACGGAATGAAAATTGCAACATATAGTCTTCACATCCGAACAAAATGAACGAATGCATTCCTCTTCAAATGGTCACATATCCATAAATTGAGAAGCCACGAAGAATTAAGGAAGAGAAAAATAATTCAACAAGGTACGGATCAAGAACGAATAATCGGTAAGAAATCCCAATCTCAAACCAATATCCGTGGAAGAAGAACTAGAGCTACTAGAATTCCCACCTATGAAACTCCCGAACCTTTCCGGTTATGCAATCAGGTGTTGGGGATACAGGGGAAGCACAATATCTCACCCAAACTAGCAAATCCTACATCCAGCTGTATCCATCCTTCAACACATAACCAAGAAAACTTCGGAAACCATCTACCTCAACCTTCGAAAAGCATCCGTTATACAAGTTATGGCGATACTCCCGAACTCCCGCCCCAGTACTGGGTGGCGTCGAGGTTATCTCACCAACGAACTGCATAAAAGAGATTTTCGATGTCGGCGAACATATCTCAAGTATACCAGAATTGCAACGATGAAATTGTGACGACAACACCTCGGAGCTCAACTCCCCGGGACACTGCCACAACCCCTAAAGACAGGAGGCACCAAGAACAATGTTCTCGTCACAAAACCATCGGAACAAAACCAAGATACTCGCGTGAACCTAAAATTTTTTTTAGTGAAATTTGAGAAGAGAAGAGTCAAAACTCTACGCCAAGATGCCTTACCAGAGCGATGAGGAGACTGGGAAGTAAAAAGAATTCCTAAGCTCTCCGATATATAATTCCTAAGGACTCAAAACTTTTTTTTCTAGACACAACTCGGCTGCTAAAAATGATCAAGCAATGGGGCTCCTAAGGTCGGGGAAGGCTCTGATACCAACTTGTAACGCCCTCGATGCGGCTATAGCTCCCACGTGTCGAGGCACGACTTAGAGGCATAACCGCATTGAAAGCAATGTCGCAAGTCAGGCAATCATTACAACATCCCATGTAATACATAATAAAAGGGGGAGATAACATAGTTGGCTTACACTCGCCACGTCACATCAGAGTACATAAACAACATCCATCAAACAAACACTCATGGCCCGACTACGGCGCCAAAATAGAAAAGACCCCCAACATGCGACAAGGTCCTGAATCGATAACCCCAACTAGGCACCACTACTGATCATCCGGAAAGGACACGTAGTATCGCTGAGAGTCCTCGTCGAACTCCCACTTGAGCTCGTAATCGTCAACTGGAGCAGAAACACCTGGACCTGCATCTGGAGTTGTAGCATCTGTGAGCCACAGGGACTCAGCAATCTCACACCCACGCGATCAAAACTATTTAAGCTCATGGGAATGGATAAGGCAAATATATGTGGAGCTGCAGCAAGCGACTAGCACATGTGGTGGCTAACTTATACGCAAAAGAGAGCGAGAAGAGAAGGCGAAGCACGAGCGAGAAGCTAAAGGAACATCCTGCGCAAGCATAACTCCAACACCGTGTCCACTTCCCGGACTCCGCCGAGAAGGGGCCATCACGGTAACACACACGGTTGATTCATTTTAATTAAGTTTAGTTCAAGTCATCTACAACCGGACATTAACAAATTCCCATCTGCCCATAACCGCGGGCACGGCTTTCGAAAGTTCAATCCCTGCAGGGGAGTCCCAACTTAGCCCATGACAAGCTCTCACGGTCAATGAAGGAATAGACCTCCTCCCAAGACGTTCCGATCAGACTCGGTATCTCGGTAACTCAAGACACTTCGACAGGTTAAAACAAGACCAGCAACACCGCCCGAATGTGCCGACAAATCCCGATAGGAGCTGCACATATCTCTTTCTCAGGGCACACTCAGATTGTCTTAGGTACGGGTAGGCCAGCCCAGAGTTGCCCCTGGTAGCCACCGGTAGCTGACAGGTGGACCAACACTCAGAGAAGCACTGGCCCGGGGGGGGGGGGTAAAATAAGATGACCCTCGGACTCCGGAAACCCAAGGGAAAAAGAGGCTAGGTGGCAAATGGTAAAACCAATGGTGGGTATTGCTGGAAAAGCTTTAATCAAGGCGAACTATCAAGGGGTTCCCATTATAACCCAACCGCGTAAGGGACGCAACAATCCGGGAACATAACACCGATATGATGGAAACTAGGGCGGCAAGAGTGGAACAAAACACTAGGCGAGAGGCCGAGCCTTCCACCCTTTACCAAGTATATAGATGCATTAAGATAACATAGCAATATAATGGTATCCCAACAAGTAAATAAATGTTCCAACGAGGAACGGCTCCAATCTTCACCTGCAGCTAACAACGCTATAAGAAGGGCTGAGCAAAGCGGTAACATAGCCAATCAACGGTTTGCTAGGACAATGGTGGGTTAGGGGTTCGACATGGCAATTGGGAGGCTGACAAGCAAAAGGTAGGCATCGTAGCAGTGGCAAAGCAAAAGAGCGAGCAAACTAGCATAGCAAAGATAGTAGTGATTTCGAGGGTATGATCATCTTGCCTGCACAGTTGTCAGAGTTGACTGGATCCTCACAAGCAAACTCAACGGGCTCCTCGGTAGCGAACTCGTCTCCCGGCTCTACCCAACAAGACAAACAAGCAACAAGGATACAATCAACCACGGGCAAGACCAAGCAATATGATGAAAATGATGATATGCTAAGTGGGATGCGATGCGGGATGCAACATGCAAGATATGACAGGAAATGCATGAACCTGGCATCAACTTGGAAAACCAAGTGTGCCACTGGATAGAGGGGATGAAATCGCTTGAAAACGATATAAAGATCATTGGAATCGGAGCTACGGTTTGGAAATGGCGAGCGTTTTAAGATATGACACCGGTCCGCGATTTACAGCAAGTAGGCATCTAAATGCAACGAAATGAACATGCTACAGCCACCAAACATGAAAAAAAAATACATGGCAGTGATGTACACAAGATGGTTGACAAAACACTAGCACTGAGCCATAGGCAAATTCATCCATTAAGAGGTTCAAACAAGCATGGCTAAAACGCAAATGCAAAACAGATTTCAGACTTAGTGAAATTAACACTAGTCTGAAATTTCAGATCACGATGCTCTCTTCGGAGCAGCAAAACAACATGATAGAAAACCTGAACATGACAAGTAAGAACATGGCATGGAGCTACTCAACAAGCTTAATAAAACACCCAAAGTGACCTGGGGCCAAAAGGGTTCACAAAATACTCTACCGAGCTCACGAACATCGCTCGAACACAATCAGTTTTCAGACTTAGTGAAAAACTGAGTCATGCTGAAATTTAACTCACGAAGGCATGTAAACGAGCTCGATTCACTCACTACGGTGCAAGTCATGGCAAGGAAAGCATATAACCAGCAAGAAGGCACAAAGTGCTAGCTACTCATGGCAAGAACGAAGGCATAGCATGCATGGAACGCTAACGGTAGCATCGGCGAAATCGCAAACAAGTTGACGATCTGCCCAGATTAACAACGAAGCAAAAGTTGAGCTCGATTGAGTCAACCTAGAGCACTCCACAAATGCCAACAAAGACATGGATGGATAGAGCATGACATAAATATCAAAACTCCCTTACTGATCATCCTCAAAAGAGGCACGGATCACTAGGAAACAAGCTGGACATATAGCATCATGAACTAAAATATCCCAGACTTAGTGAAAATCACTAAGTCCCTGAAATCTGCAATCTCAGGTACCTCTCTTCGCAAGCTTGCACAAGACAACACACACATCCTAAAAATGCATGGGTGGCACCTCTGGAAAGAAGACAAAATGCTTCACAATACATCCCAATGGGGCACAGGCATATCATGCACGGATTAAACATAGCAAAAATGACAAAAGTGCATGATGAACTAACGGCTCTGCAATTTAACTCACGAAGCCTCCTTCTAACAGCATTTTGGGTATCAAGATGACCTCAAATGCAAATGATGCAATGGAATGAAATGGTGTACATGTCGAGGCGAAGATTTTGATATATCATATGCCCAAAACGGATCTACGGTTGCGGAGATACGAGCAGTCAAAGATAGCATAAAAATCTGGGAGTTAGGGTTTCGGGGGAGAGGGGGTCAACCTAGCCCAGATCCAGATCCAGCGCACGGATCCCGAGGCGGCGCCGGAGACACTGTTCGCCGGAGTGGAGAGGGACGCCGGGCTCCGGGAGGAGGCGGTCGCCGGGGGCCGGATCCGGCGACCCGGGGCGGCGCGTGGCGGCG